>NC_060886.1:2329491-2356991 GCF_014805685.1 Silurus meridionalis
CTAGAGGGAGAGATAAAAAAGAAAAAAGAGAGAAAGATAGGGAGAGAGAGACATGAAAGAAAAGAGCTTCTTGAATATGATGTATCAGAGACCGAGGCGTGTCCTGAGAGTCACATAGAATACAGATTAACATGGCAGAGGCAGAGCTGCATCTTAATAGAGACAGAACAAAAAAAGAACGTCTGGTTTTGATGAATCTTCTTTTCTTTGTTGCACTACAAAGGCATGTGTGTGAAAGGAGCCATGCGTTAGAAGTCAGAAGGCACCCGAGTACATTGATAATTTGCCGTCCGTCTGAACCGAAGAAATAAAAGTAAATAAAAAACTGTACCATATTCAAATGCAGATCATCAGATCTTTTCCATTGAATCGCATTGTGTTGAATCGAATCGGAATCGTACCGTACTGAATCGTAATGGGGTGAATCCTATCGCATTGCATCCGTAGCTGCTTCGCTTTGTTTTAATTTTTTTTATGTATCGTATCATCGGTTATGTGTAACTGGTCATGTCCGGTTCTGACTGGTGTTCGCGTTCTCTACATTGTGCTGTGGAATGACGAGTCGTTACGACAGGGTTGCAGCTGTTCTGGATAGTTTATTATCATCAACACAGACAATTCTGGACACAATAAAGGAAAATACTTAATAAACGCCTGCACAAATGAAATTATAGCTATTAACTCGTGGAGCAGATGGTGGTCTGCAGAGAAAGAGGTGGAGGAGATGGTGGTCAGGTGGAGGAGAGGTAGAGGAGATGATGGTCAGGGGGAGAAGAGGTGGAGGAGATGGTGGTCAGGGGAAGAAGTGGTGGTGGAGATGGTGGTCAGAGGGAGAAGAGGTGGAGGAGATGGTGGTCAGGGGGAGAAGAGGTGGAGGAGATGGTGGTCAGGAGGAGAAGAGGTGGAGGAGATGGTGGTCAGGAGGAGAAGAGGTGGAGGAGATGGTGGTAAGGGGAGAAGAGGTGGAGGAGATGGTGGTAAGGGGAGAAGAGGTGGAGGAGATGGTGGTGGGGGAGAAGAGGTGGAGGAGATGGTGGTCAGGGGAGAAGAGGTGGAGGAGATGGTGGTCAGGGAAGAAGAGGTGGAGGAGATGGTGGTCAGGAGGAGAAGAGGTGGGGGAGATGGTGGTCAGGGGGAGAAGAGGTGGAGGAGATGGTGGTCAGGAGGAGAAGAGGTGGAGGAGATGGTATAGCAGATGGTGGTCAGCAGAGGAAGAGGTAGAGGAGATGGTGGTCAGGTGGAGGACATGGTGGTCAGGAGAAGGAGAGGAAATCCGGATGTATTGCTAGGGCTGGTTATTTACAACTTTTTCTTGCAAGTCATTCAGGAAGAGCACCGCTAACAGCTAATCAGTGTGCGCAAAGCGAACAATTGTGTGCCTCCAACTCTGTGGTAACAGTTTGGAATAAAGAACAACTGTCAGGTGTACCAGTACTGTTGTCCATATACTGATCAGTATAACATTATGACCACCTGCCCAATATTGTGTTGGTCCCCCCTTTTCTGCTAAAACAGTCGTGACCCGTCGAGAATCAACATCATTTAATTTTTCAGCGTTGTGAGCTATAGGAGCTCGTCTGTTGGACCACACGGACCAGCCATCGCTCCTCACGTGCATCAATAATCCTCGTCCCCCACGACCCTGTCACCTTTTCACCACTGTTCCTTTATTGGTGCACTTTTGATAGACACTGACCACTGCAGAAACATCGCACATGAGCTGCAGTTTTGAAGATGCTCTGACCCAGACATCTAGACGTCACAATTTGTCAAACTCGCTCAAATCCTTACACTCGCCTATTTTTCCTGCTTCTAACATTTGAGAACTTTGAGGACCAAATGTTCACCTGCTGCTTAATAAATAAATCCACTCACTAACAGGTGCCATGATGAAGATCAGTGTTCTTCACCTTACCGCTCATAATGTTCTGCCTGATCGTTGTATTGTGCATCTTTAAAATGTATGAAATATCCCTTAGTCACAATGTCAGCTATCATTTATTTGAATCTGACAATCTCTACACCTGGATGGTTCCTCATGGAGATCTGATCTGATGCAGAAAGATCAAAATGATGCTGTAAATATTCATTTGTGACTTCAAACTCATTCATGAATATTTACAGCAATTAGTAGATGCCATTATCTAGACCAACTTTTACGATTATCTCATATATACAACTGTTAAGGGTTGAGAGCCTTGCCCAGAAGGTTGTGGGGTAGTATAAGCCTCTGAGTTGCTGATCATGGTTAGGGGTTCAAGCCCTGGTATTGCCAAGCTGCCACTCTTGGGACCCTTGGGCAAGGCCTTTAACCCTTTGTGCTCCAGGGGCCCTTTAAGAGGACCCATCACTGGCACTTTGGAGGAGCTGGGATATGAACTCACAAACTTCTTATCAGAGGTCAAACATCTGAGCTACTACTTCTCACAAATGATCGCTGGAAAAGAGCGACTAAGTTCTTGCTCCACTTGTTCGAGAACATCGCCAGTTCAATATCTCCACTGTTCTGTCCCTACACACCGGGCAGGAGAACAACAGGCAGGAGGACACCGGGCAGAAGGACACCCGGAGAGTGACCCTTCACTACATTTTGCAGAAAAACACCAGTTGAACCCGTCCATCCAGTTCAGAGTGAACAAATCGCATCTACTTCCACAGAATCGAAACAAGAAGTACACACCTTATTAAAACCAAATACTAGTGAGAGAAAGATTGACAGAGAAAAAGGGAGGGACAGATAGAAGGAGAGGTCAGGAGGAGGGCAGCTCAGAGCTCAGGGGAAATGAGCTGAAAGGCTGTAGGCGGTGAGAGTGAGTGGGCTTTCAGTCTCTCGGTTCTGCTTCAGAGGAACCAGTGTCATTACACCGGGGCTGAAAAACAGACCCACCAAAACGAGCTGATTGAAGCTTCCTCTGTGCTTTCTCTCTCTTACACACACACACACACACACACACACACACACACACACACACACACACACACACACACACATTTCAGTATCTTACACACTTTCAGCATGGTTGAAGTTTGGAGAAGAAGAAGAAGAAGAAGAACGTACTAAAAAAAAAAAAAAAAAAAAACCACTGACTGAAACTTGGTTTGTGCTGAGTGGAATAAAGTGCGATACCGTTACCATGACAATGCACTAACCAGCCCTAGTAATACATCCTGATTTCCTTTCCTTCTCCTGACCACTATCTCCTCCACCTGACCACCATCTCCTCCACCTCTCCCTCTGCTGACCACCATCTGCTCTACCATCTCCTCCACCTCTCCTCCTCCTGACCACCGTCTCCTCCACCTTTTCTCCCCCTGACCACCATCTGCTTCACCTCTCCTTCTTCTGCTCACCATCTCTGCCACCTCCCTCCTCCTGACTACCATCTCCTCCATCTTTTCTCCCCTGACCACCATCTCCTCCACCTCTCCTCCTGACCACCATCTCCTCCACCTCTCCTCCTGACCACCATCTTCTCCACCTCTTCTCCTCCTTTTAGACTTCCGTTGGATCTCACTGTCTTTTTATTTTTAACTCTGTGTGTAATATTAAACTACACCAGTGAATGTTTATTCCAAATTTAAGCCAGATACCTCACATCCCACACACACACACACACACATGCGCACACACACACACACACACACACACACACACACACACACACACACACACAAAATCCACACTGACTGGGAAAGTTTCATTCAGTGTTGTGTTCGGATTTCGCATCTATCTATCTATCTATCTATCTATCTATCTATCTATCTATCTATCTATCTATCTATCTATCTATCTATCTATCTATCTATCTATCTATCTATCTATCTATCTATCTATCTATCTATCTATCTATTTTATGTTAGAGATCATACACGTTATACAGTATTATTATACCTAACATCTAGCATGCCGATGCCCCTGTGCTCACAGCCAGCTCCATGAAGATCTGCTTTCCATGAGCTGGAAGATGTGAAAGATCTCCTGCTATAGAGCTCCAACCCTACTGAACCCTATTAATGGTCTTCTCTATTTGTTATAGGATCAGATTTAATTGTTAATTAAAAAAAAACACACACATTTATATACACATCTGTATTACCCAATGGGGTCTAACTAATGTGAACTATTTAATGAAATGTTTCTATTTATTTAATTTAATCAATATAATTAGTGCCAATTCAATCGATTACTCAATTTAATCAATATAATAAAAAAGGATTGCATTCATTTGATTATTCTATATTATTTGTATTTTTTTTTTTTTTTATAAAATATAATTTTATTTATTATTTAACCAATCAGACATTTTATTTTAAATAGTTTTACAAATGTAAACTGTTGATGTTCGTAAATGTTAATAATAATAATAATAAACTGCGTTAAAATAAAATTGATGTTTTGCATCCGCGACTGTACCAAAATTGAACTGAACCCTGATTAAAAACCGAGGTCCTACCGAACCGTAAATTTTGTGTACTGTTACACCTCTAGTGTACACAAATGTTGATATCAAGACTCATGACAGATCCTGTGCTACTTGACCCGGGTGCACAGGTGTGGTAAACGAAACGGGTCCAAACATCCAACCCTGGTGCATTTTCCAAAGCTCAGGTCTGAGTTTGTGGGAAAGACGTGTCTGATGTGAGTTGGCGTGAGTTGGTTTGTTGCGAGCTATAGAGATGAACACAGATTTCTTCTCCTCGCTGTCTAATTACATTACAGCACCTCCAGGCCATTATTTTCCATAATCCATGTGAATAAACTCATGCTGTGCAGCTTTCCAGAAACACAATCTGAGTGATGTACAGATGAGTGACATCCAGTGTCTGTCAAAAGTTTGGAAACACCAAGTCTTTTATGGATTTTGAGAGACATGTGCATGTTCCTTTTGTTTCTACGCAACAAACTAGGTCATGGAACAGAATTCATTTCTAACAAACTGTCACCTTTGGCAATAGCAATAGGTTTTGGAAAAAATCCATGTTTCTGAAAGCACACATTTCTGTATGGAGTGACAGCACTTCACTTTTTTCACATTTTGTTATGTTGCAGTCTCATTCTTCTCAAAACTCTACAATTAATACCTCATAATGAAAACGTGAAAAATTATGTTTAAAATCTTTGCAAATTTATTGAAAATAAAACAGCTTTTGCCGTGACACATTCAAAATTGAGCTCAGGTGCATCCTGTCTCCACTGATCATCCTTGAGATGTTTCTACAACTTGATAGGAGTCCAACTGTGGTAAATTCAGTTGATTGGACATGATTTGGAAAGACACAGTTCCTGCAGCATTGAAGGTCTTAATAAGCACAGTCATAAATAGAAGAAGTTTGGAATCACCAGGACTCTTCCTAGAGCGGTCACCTGGCCAAATTGAGCAATTAGGTGAGAAGGGCGAGGAGAACCTGATGGTCACTCTGAAAGAGCTCCAGCATTTCTCTGTGGAGAGAGGAGAGCCTTCCAGAAGAACAACCATCCTGCAGCACTCCATTAATCTGACCTGTCTGGTAGAGTGGCCAGACGGAAGCCACTCCTCAGTAAAAGGCAGATGACAGTCCACCTATTATTCATTGTGGAAAATAATGAATTCATTCAATTTTGAAATAAAGCTGAAACATAACAAAATGTGGAAAAGGTGAAGCTCTGTGAACTGCACACCGATCAGGTATAACATTGAAATTATAACATTATGAGTGCTGAAGTGAATAACACTGATGATCTCTTCATCATGGCACCTGTTAGTGGGTGGATTTATTTATTAGGCAGCAGGTGAACATTTGGTCCTCAAAGTTGTTGTTTAAAGCAGGAAAAATGGGCGAGTGTAAGGATTTGAGCGAGTTTGACAAACTGTAACGTCTAGACGTCTGGGTCAGAGCGTCTCCAAAACTGCAGCTCTTGTGAGATGTTCCTGGTCTGCAGTGGTCAGAATCTATCAAAAGTGCTCCAATGAAGGAACAGTGGTGAACCGGTGACAGGGTTATGGTGGGTCGAGGCTCATTGATGCACGTGAGGAGCGAAGGCTGGTCCATGTGGTCCGATCCAACAGACGAGCTCCTGTAGCTCAAACTGCTGAAGAAGTTCATGCTGTTAGTCCTCGACGGGTCACGACTGTTTTGGCAGCAAAAGCGGATAAACACAATATTATGCAGGTGGTCATGATGTTATGGCTGTTTGTGTATATGTAGGAATATACTGTATATAATATATAAAATATTTCAGAATTTTTCACCTCATTATTATTATTATTTTGTGAACAGTATTTAAAGGGTTTTAAACAAGATTTATTCATTTATTTATCATTTCGATTAAATTCACCAAAGCACACTTAGGGAATAAAAAAAATCTTCAATAGCTCACTAAAGAAACTGCAAACATAGTACAATGAAAACATATATATTTTAATATTTCATAAAATTAAAATTATTAATATTGAAGACACAAATAGTTTTCTTTTATTTTTTGTGTAATTTATACACAGCTTTTAGCAGTTCATACTATCATTTATTCCTTTTTATTTAAGAAACACTTATAAACCTAATGTATTATAATATATATAATAATAATTATATATATTATATAATATATGGTAATTATATTGACGTATTCAATATGTCATAAATATATATTATATATATATATATATAATACTCAAATTCATTTATTAATTATTTTTCTATCACCTGTCAATCAACATTGGTGGGCGGGGTCATATAGGAATGCACTTTATTATACTTTATAAGGGCAAAAGTATTGGGACACCCCACACACACACACACACACACAATAATTTTTCAATTCACTTAAACTACGAGACACAAACCAGTTCTTGCATGACACAAAGTACACAATTCCAGTTCCATGAAGATCTCCTGCTGTAGAGCTCTGACCAGATCGGAGCCATAAACCGCCGTATTGCGTTGTTTTGAGTTGTGTTATCTGTGGCTGATTGCTGAAACGATCACCTCCTGATTTGTTTTCACTTCCTCTTCTCTTCACAAAGATGCAAAACTACACAAAAAAAGCTACACAAAGCACTTCACGGCACTTCAGGCTGCAAGCTGTCTCTGGCCTACTTCCCAAAAATAGCACCTAACCGAAAAACATTCTTAGCTCTCGTGTGTGTGTGTGTGTGTGTGTGTGTGTGCGTATTTAACTCTTTTAATCGTCTGTCTCTCGTTTTGTCTTGTATTAATTTATTCTTGCAGCTGGTGTGTGTGTGTGTGTGTGTGTGTGTGTGTGTGTGTGCGATGTCATTAAAAACGGGGGAATTTAGGAAGCTGTGGAGCAGAAATCTGTTATATGTGTGGGTCAGTTCTGTCAGATATACACACATGGTGACAGTAGTGTGTGTGTGTGTGTAAAGAGAGAGAGAGAGAGAGAGAGAGAGAGAGAGAAAGAGAAGAGAGGAGGAATTTGTGTATATCTGTATATATGTTTGTGTGTTTGCAGTATGTTTGTGTGTAAGCGAGTGTGTGGGATTTGTGTGTATATGTATGTGTGTGTGACAAAGTGTGTGTATGTATACATGTGTGAGTGTGAGGTAATGTGTATGCTTGTATGTGTGTGTGTGTGTGTGTGTATCTTTGCAATATGTGTTTGAGTAATTGCTGACGATGCAGATTTGTAGAACTTGTGTACATATGTGAAGGATTTTGTTTGTGTGTGTGTGTTTGATGGATGTATCTGTATATGTGTGTGTGTGTGTGTGTGTTCATGTACATGGAGTTGTGGAATTTTATGTGTGTGTGTGTACTTGTTTGAGTGTGACACGTAGTGTGTATGCTTGAGATATATGTTTGTGTGTGTGTGTGTGTGTGTGTGTGTGTGTGTGTGTGTGTGAGAGAGAGAGAGAGAGAGAGAGAGAGAGAGAGAGAATACATTTTGATGTATATAATTTTTTGGAATTTGTGTGTGTGTGTGTGTGTGTGTGTCAGGGTGTGTGTACAGGGTGTAGGGTGCAGGGGTGTCAATCTTTATGAATATGTGTGTGTGTGTGTGTGTGTGTGTTAGTGTGTATATGCGGAGCAGCTTAGTGGCAGCTGAATCACTGTGCGTAGGAGTGCAAATATCCTGGAAGAGGAGTGTGTGTTGTGCTCCATGTGGGAGCGCAGCTCCTCCCTTATCCCTCTCCAGTGTGTCTTCCTGAACCCGAGTGTCTCCTCACACACACACACACACACACGCACACACACACACACACACACACACACACACACACAATGTAACAGCACGCAGAAAAAAGACGCCTTTTTGACTCAAATATCAAATATTTAAAAACAAACCCAAAGGTCACCGAAGTGACGGGACGTTTCCTGAACCCCCCCTGTGGTGGACCAGAAGCAAAGGATAGAACATTCATCAACAACCTTCTGACCAATCCAAATCTGGAACTGAAATCTAGTCTGATTGATGAATGAGACTAGCGATAATCTGTTACATTCAGGCCACTTGCAGGTGACATGATCATCTTGTTGCCATGGCGATTCTGAGAAGTTGACGTATTGCAAGCAGGAAAAATGGGTGATCAAGGGACTTTCTCGAAGAACAAATTGGGATTGACCACGTCTTGTTGGGTTTGTCCTGGAATACAGGGGTTAGGACCTACCCAATGTGCTCCAAGGAAGCACATCTGGTCTGATACCACAATGAAGCTCTGGACACACCGAGCATCATGACTCATGGAGTTTGTTAGATCTGCAATGAAAGATTTTCTGATGAATCATGGATGCATGCATGGGCGAGGGATAACCTGGAAAGACATGACATCAGGAAGCATAATGGGAAGCTTTGGAGGCCACCATGGAGATATTCTGATGGGAATCCTTGGTTCCTGGTGTTCACGTAGATGATAAACAATGCTGCAGTCACAATTGTATGGTATACACACTCCCTGCTCGTCCAACACACGGCTCAGGAAGGCGTTCTTCATCTTTAAGAAAAATCTTCATCTGATCGAGCAACTGGGCAAACAAGTCTAATGGGCTAAATGACTTCTAAGTATCTGGTGATGTTGATTCTTTGCCAGGTTCCTCACACACGTTCAGGGGGTTTGTGAGACCTTGAAAGGTCCGTAGATCTCAGTGACGCTGCACAGTATTAAGCAGGAGGCGTCTGATATCAGAAATATTTCTGACGTACACATCCTGGTTTGGTATGCAAGGAGTTCTCACCCAGCCTTTTCTGGCACGTGTGTGTGTGTGTGTGTGTGTGTGTGTGTGTGTGTGTGTGTGTGTGTGTGTGTAGGCTTGTATCTTTCAACACACTTTTTTGTATTTAAACGGGCTGTCCTTCTGTAGGTCTCTGTTTCCCAGATGGTGCAGCTGCAGGTGAGGTTTTGGGTTTGGAAGGAAGGAAGGATGAGGAGGATGAGGAAGATGAGAAAGATGAGGGTAAGAATAGCGCGCGTGCGTGGGAGGGCCACTGTCGCTATCACACCGACACCGGTGACAGTGATACACATGCACACGCACACATGCACACGCACACGATCAGAAGGTCAATGAGCGCGAAGGTGGCGGTGTGGTGTGTCGTGTGAGCGCGCCTGAGCCTCGGGCACTCCCGGTGACGCGCTCCTACTTTCTCTCTCTCTCTCCCTCTCTCTCTCTGTATACTGTATATGTGTGTGTGTGTGTGTGTGTGTGTTGATGCGGTGCACAGCAGAGCAGTCCTCCCACGCACCCGCGTGACGCACATGGCTGCGTGGGCGGGCCGCGCGTGGGAGTGCAAGCGCGCGATTGTAGCAGCGCGGAATATCCCAACTCTTGCAGTAGGGGAGAGAGAGAGAGAAAAGAAAAGATTGAAAGAAAAGCAAGAAAGCAAAGCAAGAAAGAACGAAAGAAAGGCGGAAGCCTGATCTCTCTCTCTCTCTCATTTTTTAATCGCGCGCACCTCCGGGATTTAACAACACACACAAACAAACACACTCTCGCACGGACGCACGCGCACACACACACACACACACACACACACACATTCATACACAAGATTCGGTCTACGGAGGAGCGGAGATACCTGCACGCGGACGCGGGTCGCGGTCACGGATACGCGCGCGCGCGCTTTCGCTCTTTCACGCTTTTTTCCTCTCATTTTTTTTTTTTTTTTTTTTTGTATTTCGGTCCGATGTCGCGCGACGCCTCACCCCAGTGAGATCTTCTCACCGTTCCTCAGGTCCGTTCCTTCTTTCTTTCTTTCTTTCTTTCTTTCTTTCTTTCTTTCTTTCTTTCTTTCTTTCTTTCTTTCTTTCATTCCTCTTCTTTGTATTTGAACGTCATTCCCATCGCGCCCTGTGCGTCATATAGAGACGGAGATCTTTCGGTGGGAATTCGGGAAGAACAGAGAAAAAAATAAAGAAGTCTCTCAAGAAGGTAAGATCAGGACCGTGGTGCGAGCGCAAGAGCGCGAGCGCGCGCACACACACACACACACACACACACACACACACACACATGCACGCACACACACGCACGCACGCACACATAGGTTGCGTTTTAGTGTTTACACAATTGCAAAGGCAAACAATAGGCTACGGAACACTTCTATGCCTCATCAGCTGTCTCCAAACAAAACACACACACACACACACACACACACACTTTATAGGGTTCATGTGTCCATGTTGTGATATGGACAGACACAACCACCCCCTTATTGCACTTTTCAGGCGGGTTCTCAGGGGGTTCTTCGGGTTCCAAGCGTTCCCCATGGAAGCTGGAAACCTTTCTGGTGGTTCTCCAGTGAACTTCGTGAAGCCTAGAGCACTTTGTTTGTTGCTTTGTTTGTTGAAGATGTGTGGTCCACCTTGAGTGAAAGAAAAAATATGTTTTTTTAAAAAGGTTTCTCAAGGGTTCTTCTGAATAGTTCTTGAAGTTCTCCAGGCTTGTCCCTCTGAGGGACCCAATATTGATATTGTATTGTTGATATTGTGTTGATTGTAATTGTTAAAAAATGGCCGACCTCAAATCATTGTTTTTTTATAAGTTATAAGAACGCTTTCTCAAGGGTTCTTCTGAATAGAGGGTAGAACTCTCTGAAGTCAGGTTCCACAGGAGGTTCCCTCAATTCTGTAGAGAACGTTGTGTTTGTTTGTTTGTATGGTTAGAGATGATGCTTAAATAACGTGTTGGTTTTAATTGTCAAAAAACATTCTCAGAATGATTTCTCCAAGGTTCTTAGAGTTCTCCAGGACCATCCCTCTGGGGAACTCAATCAGGCTTGTAGTATTTGTTTGTTTGTTGGTGGAGATGTGGTCTAGATTTCGGCATTAAATATTCACAAAATAATGTAAAATGACATCTTTCATGTTCTAGAAACGCTTTCCTCAGGGGTTCTTCTGAATAGAAGGTAGAACTCTCTGATGTCAGGTTCTACAGGTCCATCCCTCTTGTGGGGAACCCTGTGTTTGTTTGCTTGTTTGTTTGTCTGCTTGGAGAAGAAATGTGGTTTATATCGTCTTGATTTTAGATGTTTAACCATGGCTTTGTGTTCGGGAAAAAAAATACAAATAAATGTTTTCTAAGGGGTTCTGTGGATAGTTGTGAGAGTTCTCCTGGATCGTCCCTGTAGAGAACCCTATAAGGGTTCCAGTGTTTGTTTGTTTATGTGTTGATTTCAAAATATTTCAGAACAAAAAGAAAAAACAGAATTGTGTTCTCAGAAAGGTTTCTTAAAGGTTCTCTTGATAGTTCTTGGAGTTCTCAGGATTGCCCTTTTGGGAACCCTATAAGGGTTCTAGTATTTGTTTGTTTGTTTGTTTGTTTGTTTGTTGAAATAGTTCTGAATTGTTATAGGTTCTACAAGGTTGTGGAGTTCTGTGAAGAAATATTTCTGCAACAATGTCAGCATTTGTTTACTAAAACAAAAACGAAGTTTTTTTTTTTCGAAGTTCTAAAAGTTTGTGTTTATTTGTTTGTTTGTTTGTTCAGTAAAGGTGTAGGTGTGTTTGGTGAATAAATCCAAAAAACCATCACCTCTTTAAAGCAAATATTTACCATAATAATGTAGTGATGTTTGGATGTTCTCAAGAGTTTTCTGGATAGTTCTTAGAGTTCTATAGGTTCATCTTTCTATGAAGCCCACTATTTGTTTGTTTGTTGTTTATCATTTTTTTATGATTTTAACTGTTGACGAATATTTCACCCAAAGTCATCACTCTTTTTTTTTTTTTCTGGGTTTATTTGGGTTTTTGTAATAATTATGTTAATGTTTAAATTTAAATTATAAATAATGTTTCTTTTAAAAGTATGGATCATCTCTGTAGGGAGCTCGTTTGTTTGTTTGTTTGTTTGTTTGTTTGTTTGTTTGTTTGTTTGCTCGTTTGTTTGTTTGATCGTTTAAAGAATGTCTATGAACTGTACGTTTTTTTCCGAACTCAGCATTTAGGTCTCTTCTCTGAACCCGTTCTCTGTATAGTTAAGAAGTGAAGTTCTTCCACAACGATCCTGACAGGGTTCTCTGGATGAAGAACTTGAAAGATTTTATAGATTTGACTTTTTTTAAAGATAGATGTTTGTTCCTTTAGCTAAACATTTAGAAGCGTTTCTCTGAGGTTCTCTGAAGGAGGGTTCTTGGAGTTTGACATCTAACTTGTCTGGTTCTGCACCAATCCTGAAGTTCTCCTGCATGCCTATAGAACAATTTATTGAGAGAAGATGGATGTATTGGTGCTGATTTGAAACGTGAATGGACGGTTTCTCAGCAAGTTTTCGGAGAGTTGCTAGTTTGTTCTCCCTTCTATAAATCCTGAAGAGCCAAATCCCTGAATTCACTTATTTACTTTGATGTTCATTTTAAATGTTTATTGGATGTACAAAAGTATTTAACACTGATTTTACCAGATATATATATATAAAACTAGCATCATACCAACCTGCTCTGAATGGTGATTAATCACATAACTAATGGTCCCCTACTGAGTATCAGTTATTTGTGTTCTTTCCTCTTTTTTTGTTTCTTCCGGTTTTTTTAAGTCTATAAAGCCAAAAGAGCTCTCATGTGGAGCCTGAGCATCTTTCTATTTTTACTGTAGAGTGAGTCAGAGGGGATGCACTCAACACTCAACACTCAGCATTCAGCATTCAACATTCAGCAATCTACATTTAAATATTCAGTATTCAGAATTTAATATTCAGCAATCTACATTTAAACACTCAGCATTCAGCATTTAGCGTTTAACATTTAGCATTCAGAATTCAAGACTCAGCATTCAACACTTAGCATTCAGTACCCAGCATTCAACACTTAGCATTCTGTACCCAGCATTCAGCATACAACATTCAGCAATCTACATTTAAACACTCAGCATTCAGTATTCAGCGTTTAACACGTAGCATTCAACAGTCATCATTCAGCAGTCAGCATTTAGCACTTAGATTTTAGCATTTAGCATTAAAATTTTAGAATTCACTACTCATCACTCGATTCTTGGCTCTCAGCATTCAACACTCAGTTCTACTGCTCTAATACAGTAAACACTATACACAATACACTATACAGTATATGCAGAAGAGAGAAAACAAATACTCTTAAATCTAACTTGAAACATCGGAGAGAACTAGAGTCAGGTCATGTGACTTTTACTGTAGTTAAAGTTGTATGAGTGTCTTGGCATCTTGGAGTGTCTTATACCTTCAGCTCTTTATTACCTGTTCCCCCAGTATCGCTAACACTGTCTCACACATTCTCGCTGAGACTTCCTAACACTGTATCGCTAACACTGTATCGCTAACACTGTATCGCTAACACTGTCTCACACATTCTCGCTGAGACTTCCTAACACTGTCCCACTAACACTGTATCGCTAACACTGTCTCACACATTCTCGCTAAGACTTCCTAACACAATCCCACTAACACTGTATCGCTAACACTGTCTCACACATTCTCGCTTAGACTTCCTAACACAGTCCCACTAACACTGTATCGCTAACACTGTCTCACACATTCTCGCTGAGACTTCCTAACACTGTATCGCTAACACTGTATCGCTAACACTGTCTCACTAACAATGTATCACTCGCACTGTATCACTTACACTAACACTGTCTCACTAAAACTGTCTCTATAAAACTGTCTCACTAACACTGTCTCACTAACACTGTATCGCTAACACTGTCTCACATTCTCGCTAAGACTTCCTAACACTGTCTCACACATTCTCGCTGAGACTTCCTAACACAATCCCACTAACACTGTATCGCTAACACTGTCTCACACATTCTCGCTGAGACTTCCTAACACAGTCCCACTAACACTGTATCGCTAACACTGTCTCACACATTCTCGCTAAGACTTCCTAACACAGTCCCACTAACACTGTATCGCTAACACTGTCTCACACATTCTCGCTGAGACTTCCTAACACTGTATCACTAACACTGTCTCACTAAAACTGTCTCTATAAAACTGTCTCACTAACACTGTCTCTATAACACTGTATCTATAACACTGTCTCTATAACACTGTCTCTATAACACTGTCTCACTCACTGTATTTCTAACACTGTCCCGCTAACACATTCTTGCTAACACTGGCTGGCTAACATGTGAGAGGTTGTTTTGTTGCTGTTGTTGTGTGTTTTGTTGCACTTTTTGAATATGAGGTGAATAATGTGAAGAGTGAAATTCCCATAGTGGTAAGCCTTTGTGTTATTAGTTGGATGATGATGGTGATGATGATGGTGATGATGATGATGTGTTTTTTGTGTGATGTAATTGGAAATTTGTGACTTGAATGTGGTAAGAGCTCATTTGAATTGATTGTAATTGACCCCCCACACACACACACACACACACACACACACGCATGACACGTGTAGTGCACTTATATGCTCTTTCACTCTTTCTTTCTGCAGTTTATCACTCTCTCTTTTTTTTATTCTTGAGTTTCAAGGGAGAGAGAATGTGATTAAAGTTGATATATTTATACACATATTTATAGATATAATAGAAGACAGACAGACAGACAGTAAGTCAGAATGGATTTAGAAGTCAGTAAGACAGATAGACATTCAGTATGTCAAACAGACAGTAAAATAGACAGATCAACAGTCAATAAGACAGAGTGACAGACAGTCAGTAAGACAGACATACAGTCACTAAGTCAGATAGACAGTCAGTGAGACAGACAGACAGACAGACAGACAGTCAATAAGTTAGATAGATAGATTGTCAGTCAGACAAATAGACAGACAGGTAAAAAGACAGACAGACAGTCAGTAAGACAGACAGACAATTAATAAGACAGAGAGACAATCATTCAGTAAGACAGTCAGAGAGAGAGACAGTTTTTATTTTACAGTTCTATATAAAACAGTAGACAGCTATATTTATCTCTGCTTTCTGAAGTTCCTTCAAAAAACCACAAACATCAGCTGAAGCTTTTTGCTCTGTGAGGAACAGTTTAGCTTTATTTCAGTACGATTCTTTTTTCCTTTTTTTTCTTTCAGCAGCACAAACAGCAGCTCATTCTCTTCTCCATGCTCTACATATTCCAGATATTTCTGACAGAACGTTTTTCCTTCAGTGAATGGTGTCTGAGCTCATCCTCAGTAGAAGCCGCTGTGTATGTGTGTGTTTGTGTGTGTGTGTTTGTGTGTTTGTGTGTGTGTGTGTTTGTGTGTGTGTGTGTGTGTGTGTGTGTGTGTGTGTGTGTGTGTATGTGTTGTGTTCGTGATCGCTGGCTCGTACTAAGTGTGTTATTCAGGCTCATTGATGAAGGTCTGCTGTTAGGAGATACGAGTGCAGGCGGACTAAGAGCTTTCAACCGGCCAAGCTGTGAAGCTGAGGCCTTTGAGAAAGAGAGGGAGATAAAGAGAGAGAGAGAGAGAGAGAGAGAGAGAGAGAGACTGAAGAGCCCATCCATGCTCAGGCTCAATTGGTTTCAATGAGGTTCTGTGCTCTCTGGGCCTCGGCCTCCATCCTCCATTGGAGAGGCAGGAGCTGGGCTCTCTTGCATGTGTGTGTGTGTGTGTGTGTGTGTGTGTGTGTGTGTGTGTGCACGCTCACTTCAACTCTCCTGGAAATGCGTTACGACCTGCTGTTATGGAAAGTCTATTTCCTTCTGCTGTTACAGAAAAACTGTTGGGAGTGGGTGGGTTAAGTGAGCAGACCATTTTTATTATGGTTGAACGATATGGACAAAAATATCATATCATATGATCCTAATATACATGATATTATAAGACAGTACTTTTCGATATATAACTTTTTTCATTGTGCTTTGGGCCTGAATTCGATTGTTTCAGTGCAATGCCATATGGTATCAGCAGAGATGGTGAAAGTCCACACATCAGTAGAAGTGCAGATACTCATGTCAAAAGACTCTGGTAAAAGTTAAAGTACTAAATACACTTTTTCACTCAAGTTAAAGTAAAAACTTCAGTAAAAACTAGTCTTTACTCACTACCTGTTTTAGTGTCACGCTGGTAACCGAACCTCACGTCATATTAATATCAGGGCTGCCAATCAATTAAAATATTTAATCGCAACTTAATCATACTTTTTTTATCGGTTTAAAATGTACCTTTAATTTAATACTTTTCAAAATTTTTATACTCTAATTAATTGTAACAGATGTTATAAAGATTAATTTAGCTCAGGATCTCTCCTTTTGTTAATTATTTAATATTTATGTAAATATTATTTAATAATTATTCGTCAATTTAATTATCATTTATTAATTATTTACACTCTGGAAATTATTCTTTTAATTTAAATTTCTTTTGATATGCCATGTTCCTATAGTTATGTTAATTAGTTTAGTGGTCGTTTTAATTGTTAAATATGGTACATGGCTCCTTTAAGAAATATGTTCCGGTTCCGGTTGCATCCCCTCAGTTATCCCCACTGAGGAGAGGTCAATGCTGAAATTGTCTGGGAAGGCAGTGTTTAGTGATTCAAATTATTATTTCATTTATTTATTTATTTATTTATTTAATATCTGATTAAGAAAGGGACGTCATGAATAAACGTGTCACGTTAAAAGTTTTAATTTTGCATCTTTGATATTGATTTATATTTTTATTAAGAATTGTCAGACAGAAATGTGTTTGTGCCTTTAAAATTAATTTGCATTAACGTGTTAATTTTGAAAACCCTAATTAATACAAAACGATTCAGATTTACCAAATGTTATTTAATGTTATCTAATGAATGTATTCATGCTGAAGATCCACCATATAGAACACAAGCAGAGAATAGATGATGATGATGATGATGATGATGATCAGGAAAGTCTCTGTTCTCAGTCATGTTTACATCACTGACTCCCTCTGACTCCCTCCACATTAACCCCAGACTTCTTACTGCCCTCTGCCTGCTCATTGTTAGCATCATAAACTAGTCTACGTCTGTGGTGCCAGGAAATGACACACAAATGGTAGGTTGAAAAAGCCCCGCAATCACAAGAAACAGGTTGATGAGCTGAAAACGGCACAATGAAAAGAAAAAACTAGATAGTCACCAAATAGATTAAACTAAAGTAACAAGTCTGTTTTAAAAATGTAAGAAGTAGAAAGTAAAAAAAAATAAAAATGAAGTAAAATACTGATACCAAAAAAAACAAAGTATTTGTTCTTCACTCCTTCCCTCCTCTGGGTATCAGAACTGAATTATATTCATGTGTTAAATAGTTTGAACGCTCGGAATCGACTGCGTAACCCGACTCCACAGAAATACCACCATAACTGTGAATACGTTTCTACAGGTTTCAACAGTTTCACCAAAATAAAAAAAAATAATAATAAAAAAAACAACCTAAATGTCATTCCATTGTTCCAGAAAGATGGATGACGCATCGGTTTATCATCTTAGTGACCTTCAGCGACGCTTTTTCACATTAACGCGAGTCAAAACACACCAGCAGCTGAGCTGACGTTTAATCATTAAACAATAGCCAATAACAATACGTTCTCAACCGAATTATATTCATTTTCAACCGGATTATATTAGTTCTGAACTGAATTATATTAGTTCTGAACTGAATTATATTAGTTCTGAACCGAATTATATTAGTTCTGAACTGAATTATATTAGTTCTGAACTGAATTATATTAGTCCTGAACTGAATTATGTTATTCCTGAACTGAATTATATTAGTCCTGAACTGAATTATATTAGTTCTGAACCAAATTTTAATATTTCTGAAGTGAATTCTATTAGTCCTGAACCGAATTCTATTAGTTTTGAACTGAATTATATTAGTCCTGAACTGAATTATATTAGTCCTGAACTGAATTATATTAGTTCTGAACTGAATTATATTAGTTCTGAATTAAATTAGTCCTGAACGCACATTAAAGTACACCAGCAGATGAGCTAGCGTTTATCAGTCGTTATCAGTCTGTTTCTGTGAGACCCGTAATCCTTCATTCCCTTTTGATTTCTCCGTGAAATAAAAAGTGCGAGACATAAAAACTTTGAAGTTTCAAGGCAATGAACTCTGGATCCGAGCGCGTATTGCTCCACGCCCACACCTCGGAGAGAGAGCGAGGGGGATTCTGGGAAGGCAGCAGGGCCTGAACAGTGGAGAGCAGGAACAAACACGGCCTGTGCTGCTGTGATGGAGAGTTCCTCCTACGCCTGCTGCAGAGGTGGAGTGTGGTATGCGACTCTCCCAGCAGCTCAGGAGCCTGACAGGCGCTCTCACACTCGCCTCTCACACACACACACACACACACACACACATTTCTCTCGTCCTTCACTGCTACGTTCCTTGTTCAACTCCAGCTGCATTGTCAAACTGATACACCTATAAAGTGAACCACGGAGGAACGATACGACCGAAATATCAAACCACGTTGTATTTCACGATACGTAGTTTCGTGAATTCTGAGACATTTGTTTATGCTAATGCTAAACTTTAAACTATAACAAAACTGTTGAACCTCAAGGCTACGGAGAAGATACACTATATTCCGAAAGTTTGTGGACACCTGACTATAAGATTAACATTCCATTCCACATTGAGGCCCCATAATAACTTCCACTCTTCTGGAAAGATGTTCCACTAGATTTTGTGATGATTTGTGTGAGATTCATTCAGCCAAAATGGTGTGAGTAAAGTCAGCTACTGATGGAGGTGAGGTGAGGAGGCCTTGGGTGCAGTCAACTTTCACATTTATCTTAAAGGTGTTCAATAGTGTTGTTGTTGTTGTTTAGTGTTGTTGTGAGCTTCGTCATGCTAGGACATGGTTTGGGTCTCGTAGTTCAAATCGAGGGAAAATTTTATGCTAAATGCCATTATGTACATTCAAATTTGAGGGAACAGATTGTAAAGAAACCACGTGTTGCATGGAAATCGGGTGTCCCAATACTTTTGCCAATATAATGTGGTCAGATGAGAAGGCAGCGTGGGGTTTGTGATGCACCTGAGTTCATAATATGTTTTGTCGATGTTGAGAATACTCATCCGCGTCCACTGCTATTGCGATCAGATTAGCGAGTTGAAAGTCAACTGACAGGATGAATAGAATCGTATGGATGACTTCACATTAACTGTGCAATCAGGGCTTCTATCTCTTCCAGCTACTTTCCTTCATTGCGTTCTGCTCCGTTGCTTGCCGCCTCCTCACCTCTTTTTTCTCTTTTTTCCGGCTCAGGTCATGGCGGCTGCTTTGCCTCGGACTCTTGGCGAGTTGCAGCTCTACCGCATCCTGCAGAGGGCCAACCTGCTGTGCTACTACGACGCATTCATCCAGCAGGGCGGCGACGATGTGCAACAGCTGTGCGAGGCGGCGGAGGACGAGTTCCTGGAGATCATGGCTCTGGTCGGGATGGCAAGCAAGCCGTTGCACGTGCGACGCCTCCAGAAAGCTCTGCGTGACTGGGTCACCAACCCGGCGCTCTTCAATCAGCCACTCGCGTCGCTTCCCGTCTGCAGCATCCCTGTGTATAAACTTCCTGACGGACCCGGGCTGCCTGTCAAAGTTCCCAAAACAGACCCGCCAAAGACCGAAGCAGGCAGCGGAAGCTCCTCAGCCACCGCCTCACCCCTGCAGACAGGCAACGAGCCACGGTTCTGGGCTGAGCGCAGTCTCTCGCCGGCCGAACTCGGCTCGCCCTCATCCCCGCTGCCACGAGATACCCTCGAGGCCCTGGATATCGCCGCCGTCCAGGCCGTCAGTGAGTGTGTAGACAGGATGGCACGTGCACTGCCCAAGTGCGACCCGGCGGAGCTGAGAGAGCAACTCAAAGCCAACAAGAAGCTCGCCAAAATGATCGGCCACATCTTCGACATGAGTGACGACGACCCACGCCGAGAGGAAGAGATCCGCAAATACAGCGCCATTTACGGACGCTTCGACTCGAAGAGGAAGGACGGCAAACATCTCACACTCCACGAGGTTGGACTTGCTCTTCTTTCCTCTATTCCGTTTTCACACTTACTTCACTCTTCCTCCACTCATCCACTATTTTTCTTTCATCCATCCATCACTCTTCCGCTACTCTTCTTTCACTCTTCTTTCACTTGTCCTTTACTCTTCTTCTATTCATACTTCACCTGTCCTCCACCCTTAATCTATTCTTCCTCTATCTATTTCTCCACTTCTCCTCTATTCTTTTTAACTCTTCATCACTTTTTTACTCTTCTTTCCATCTTCCTTCACTCGTCCTCCACTCTTTCATGTCTTCTCCTCTTCCTTCACTCTTTCTCCTCTTTCTCTACTTGTCCATTACTCTTCCTCCGTGCATTCTTTACCTGTCCTCCACACTTCCTTTACTCTTCCTTCTTTCTTTTCCACTCTTCCTTTACTCTTTCTCCACTCATGCTCCACTCTTTCTTAATACTTTCTATATTCCTTGTTCACTTGTCCTTCACTCTTCCTCCACTAATCCTTTTAAACTCTTCTTTTAAACTTCCACCACTCTTCCTTTACATGTCCTTCATGCTTTCTCCACTTTTCCTCCACTTGTCCTTTACTCTTCATCTATTAGCCTTTACTTGTCCTCCACTCTTCCTCTATTCTTTATCCACTCTTCCTTTACTTTAATGTTTCCACTCTGCTTCCACTCCTTCTCCGCTTCCCCTCTAATCTTCTTTCTAATGAATGCTGGGAAATTCTGGACTCTGATTGGTTAAATGGTGTTTCCCAAAACAGCAGCTCAGACGTTAGCGCATAGCTAATACATTATCGTCTCTATAGCAACAGCTCGTTCACAGCGACCTGAACAGCACACGAACACAGTTAGAAGTTTTCTGATGTTTACGTAACATTTATGAAAGGAGTCTACAGTTTTAGTGTCACTTTCACCACTTCATGATCTCCACAAACTCCATGAACTCCACACACTGCACACACTCGTTATTTATCCTGTGGTTGTTGTGTAAGTGTGTGTTTGTCTCTGCCCCTCAGCTGACCGTGAACGAGGCAGCAGCACAGCTGTGTATGAAGGAGGTGGCCTTACTGACTCGCAGGGACGAGTTATTCGGACTCGCTCGCCAGGTCTCCAGAGAGGTCACCTACAAGTACACATACAGGACCAGCAAGTAGGCACTTCCTCTTCACTTCCTCCAAACATCCCTTAATCTTCTTCTACTTATTCACTATTTTCTTTTACCTTTGAGCTTCCTCTACACTTCCTCTAGTTTTCCACTATAATTCCTTTACACCTCCTTTACGACTGTTACTTGTCTTCCATTTCTTCCTCAACATCTTTTCTGTAATACCTGTACTCCTCCTCTATTTTTCATCTAGTCTTTCACTACTCTTCCTCTGCTCTTCATCTATACTTCCTTTATGTCTGCTATTCTTCCTCCACTTTTCCTCAACACTTCCTTTACACTGCATGTAGGTTTCCTCCATATTTTCTCCAGTCTTCCACTACTCTTCCTCTACACTTCTGCTACCCATTCTCTGCTCTTCTGCTAGTGTTCTCCCACATTCTCATCCCACACACTTCCTTTACTGTTTGTCCTCTTTGTCTCATCACTTCCTTTACTCTTTCTTCATTCTAAATTGTATTCCTCTACTCTCCTTCACACTTCCTTTTACGTTACATTTCATCCTACTGTATTGTAGAGTTTTACTTTTATACAATAATTACTGAAGCTAGCATCATGAGTGAACACTAGCAAACGTAAGATAATTAAATACAATAGCCTGAGATTGATGATGTCACTAATGAATGTACGTAGCTCTACACTTCCTTTACCCTTCCGTCTATTTCTTCTATTCATTGTAGCTTAGGGTTGTATCATTTTGTAGCATATCGTATTTTAGCATAACATTAGATCATACTGTACCAACTTTATTAGCATGTAACATTGTATTGTTTTGTATTGTAGCCTATTAGAGTGTATCGTATTGTAGTATATTACGTTGTATTGTATTGTAGTATATTGAATAGTATCATATGGTAGTGTATGTTGTTGCATTGTATCACATTGCAGTATATCACATTGTATCGTATTGTAACGTATTAGAATGTATCGTATTGTAGTTTACCATATTGTAGCATGTTTTATCCTAGCGTGATTTTGAATCGTATTGTAGCGAATGGTGTTGTATCATATTGAATTGTAGCGTATTTTATTGTACCTTGTTACATTGTAGTGTAATTCATTGTAGTTGTATTGTAGTGGATAATTTTGTTGCACATCATATTTTATTGTATTGTGTTGTAGCATAACATTTTATATCGTCTTGTATCGTATAAGTTTGTATTATGTTGCACCGTGCTGCATCGTATCACTGAACATCGCACTGTTTTATATTGTAATACCTCCATATAGTGCCATATTGTATCATATCGCCTTGCTATATCATGTCAAACCATAAAATATTGTCAGGACAAGCTACACGGGAGACCCTGCTAGCATGGGCACAGGTTGATGTGACGTTGTATCATGTTATAGGTACAAGGATAGTATCCTGGGTGCAGTAGACAACAGGGAAGGAACTGAACTAGAAAGAGTAGGAATGTAATAATGACAGCAATAACGAGGGAAATTTGTGAATAATTCTTCTTCTTGTTTTTTCTGCACAGATCTCGATGCGGAGACCGAGACGAACCATCTCCAAAGAGAATTAAAACAGAGGTGAGTGAGTCCTTTTCCTTCTCCTCATGCTTACAATAAATGTGTTATTTTTCCCACTGTCGATCCGATTCATTTCTCCGAGTGACTCGTTAGCGAGGATCAGGGTTCGGCCCCGTCGTGACTCGCCGCTATCTGCACATCGCCGTGTAAGCGTGTATTCTCTGGACGACTCGGCGCTGGGTGGGTCCTGTGGCTTTTGTTTGTGTAGCTGTGTGTTACGCAGCATGTTGAACTAGTGTAGGCGGAGTTTACACGGATCGGGTATTGCGTGTCACCATGTGGAGGAAAGGTTAATGCTGCTTTTGTGAGATGATCAGTGAGCAGAGGAAAGACGTGCACGCCTTCACCCCACACCTTACGGCCATTTTCACCCTGCCCTCGGGTTTGTGTGTGTGTGTGTGTGAGAGAGAGAAAGTGTGTGTCATCTTGAAGAGGTCTTTGTGCTCCAAGGCACGTGACAAACAAACATTGTGTCATGATTTTGGAACAAAAAATAATAGCGGTTTCGCTCTACACAATGCTAATTCTGTAATGTGCGTATAAAGTGTGTATAGTACAGACACACAAACTGCCATAGACACTATAATCTTGTCCATACTTAGATTTATAGTTCCACACATATGTAGACAGTTAAATACCTCCATGTCATATTTTATATATTGCATCACGCCGTATCGGATCCTGTCAGATTGTATTGCATAACGTATTGTGTTGTACCGTGTCGTGTCATGTGGCGTCGTACAGTATCATAACTCTAACGTATCGCATTGAATCACGTTGTGTGCTTTTGTATCGTCAGGTCGATCATATCATAGAATGTGGTATCATATCAGGTCACATCGTATTTTATCATTTGGAATTGTATCATTTTGTATCATTGAAGGTCATACGGTATCATATCATATAGTATCGTATCAGGTCGTATCGTAAAATAAAAATCATATCAGGTCACTTTGTATTGTATGCAGTATTGTGTCATGTAGTATCATGGCATGTAGTATCATATTGTGCGTATCACTGTATCATATCAGGTCATATCGTATGTTATTTGTTATAGTATCAGGTCGTGCCGTATTATGTTAGTAAGTCATTAAGTAACTGTGAGCCACTTTGTATAAGAGCATTTGCCAAATGTGCATAAAAGTAAATATTGTATATTGATATTGTACCGCAGAGTATCATATCATATCGTGCGGAAGCATATAAGATCACGTCAGTATCGTATCACTTAATATCGTGTCGAATTTTATCATAACATCCACATAAATATATCGATCCACTTGCTTCTGTTAATAGTCCATTCCACATCGAATCCTCGTTTGCTGTAATTATGCTGTAATTATGAGCTCCACTTTTCTGGGAAGATGTTCCACTAGATTTTGTGTGAGATTCATTCAGGCACAATGATGTGTGTTAGTAAAGTCAGGTACTGATGTAGGTGAGGTCGAGGAGGCCTGGGGGTGCAGTCAGCGTGAAAAATTCTTCTCAAAGCTGTTTAAGATGGTTGGTGATCTATAGCAGGAGATCTTCCATATCTTCCAACCCACGTAAAGCATATCTGCATGGAGCTTTGTACAGGGGCGTTATCATGCTGGAACAGGTTTGCGACTAGTAATTCAAGCAAATGGAAAATTTCATGCGGAATCCAAAGACGTCCGATCCGCAGAACCACTTATCGGTTGGAAAATTGGGTGTCCCAATACTTTTGGGATATATCAATATGTAAAGCGTATCTTTCTGGAGCTGGCTTCGTGCACAGGGGCATATAAGTTTGGGAGCAGGTGCTGTACAGAAGGATTTTGTGTGTGTGTGTGTGTGTGTGTGTGTGTGTGTGTGTGTGTGTGTGTGTGTGAGATCTGGCCAAGATCGTTCAGTGTTACGCAACGTCCCCTCTTGCGTCATGTTGACAGGCCCGTGCAAGCGTTTTCGCTTCATTCATTCTCGGCCGTGTTTGCATTCTTCTCCTTGTTGAAAGAATCTTGTAGAGTCTGAAGCAGCGTTTCCTCTCATCTACATACTTACTCATGTTCCTCGTCATCGCCTGACGCCAGAGTCGATCTGAAACAGCCCCGGAGCTGTAATCACCACCTGAAACGGATTTTCCACATTTGGTTCTTGCGTTTTGTTTTATATACTGTACTGACACACACACACACACACACACACACACACACACACACACACCTCCCCATCCTGTCCCTGTTTGGCCTCGACTCTACCCACAAACACACACCCAGCCACACCAGTAAGAATGAGATGCTCACCCACCCCCACACACACTCACACACACATTTCGTCCTCGCCTACCCATCGGCTCTTCAGACAGATGTGACATCATTACGTGGGCGCACTCGGAATCACCCACGCCCATGCAATTGCGCAGATAGCACAACAAAAAAAAGGGGCTGAACCTGAATGTACATGCACTTGACGCACACACACTCACACACACACCTTTGTTAGGTAGGTCAGGGGTATCTGTTTTGTCACGCACTGCTCTGTTTGTGATCCGAGGCGCAGCCGACTGACCCCGGAAAGCCCATTGTGTTTTTTTTTCTTTTAATTAAACATACGATTAAAAAACGTGAGAACAAAACGTGAATTCCAGCTCAGGCTTTGTGTCGGTGTGTTATGACAGAAGTGTAAAATACTTGACTCGGATCTGTTTCTCCCGCCTTCTCCTATGAGATGAGTTCACTGCATAAAAAAACACCACGAACACACAGGCATGAGGAAACAGAAAATAAAACAAAGTGAAAGATACCAAGTCGATCCAAATTGTACAGCAAATGGATAAAAGATCAAGATTTGAAGATGTTTTAGCAACCGTAAGGCTGAAATAAATCAGGATGTGTTCAGGGGGGTTTTAAACTGTGGGAAGAAGTTATAAAGGTGAAGAGATGAAGTGAAAGTGACGAGGTTGAGACCAATATATATATATATATATATATATATATATATATATGTTTCATTGTGCATTGAGGGTGCACAAACTTTTGCACAGATGAAGCTTGAAGTTGGCATTCAGGAAAAAAAAATTGCTATAAAAAAGTAAATAAACATAGATGGGTTTTAAATCTTTGAGATTTCCAACTGGAGACAACTGCAGCTGAGGATGTTCTCCACATAAACAGCTGTAGATCCATGAACCTACTGTAGAGCTATGAATTTAATATAGGTCCATTAAGTTACTGTAGATATGTGAAGCTACTGTAGCTCCATAAAATTACAATAGCTTCATGAAGTTTTTGTAGGTCTGTAAGGTTACTGTAGATCTATAAAGTTATTGTGGATCTATGAAGTTACTGTAGATTTGCAAAGTTACTTTAGATCCATGATTTACTATAGATCCATGAAGTTACTATAAATCCATAAAGTTACTGTGGATCTGTGAAGTTCTTGTAGATCTGTGAAGTCAAGTCAAGTTTATTTCTATAGCGCTTTTCACAACAGATATTGTCTCAAAGCAGCTTTACAGAAATCAACAGTTCCTACTGTAGATTTGCAAAGTTACTTTAGATCCATGATTTACTATAGATCCATGAAGCTACTGTAGATCTGTGGAGTCCCTGTAGATCTGTGAAGTTACTGTAGATCTATGAAGTTACTGTAGATCCGTGAAGTCCCTGTAGATCTGTGAAGTTAATGTAGATCTGTGAAGTTCCTGTAGATCTGTAAAGCTGCTGTAGATCCGTGAGGTTACTGTGGGGGAACCATGAAGATGAATTTGGACTGTAAATAATGTGAACATCTGCTAGAGTGGCTCAGGGATGCAGTCACCATGAACAGATTTACACTCGAGTCATCGTCAGTGTGCAGTTGAAATCCTTAACAATGATGGATTGTAATAGACATTCAGTGATGATGAGGTTCCCTTTGAGTCTGGTTCCTCTCAAGGTTTCTTTCTAATACCATCTCAAGAGGGTTTTCTCTCACTTCCATCACCACAGGGATACATTTATAGGGACTAATTTATGATGCTGAAATGTATGTGTTATATGTATTTATTTCTGTAAAGCTGCTTTAGGACAATTTCCACTTCCAAAAGCACAAAAAAAATAAAATAGAAAGAATTTAATTATTCAAAGAGCAAGTTAATATAGAACTAAATGAACAAACAAACAAATAAATAAATTGTTTGGGCTGTTTATTCATAATTCTTTCTTTCTTTCTTTTATTTATTTATTGCCTGTGTTAAAAACAGAATTAAATGTGGCTGTTAATTGAAGTCGTCTCTCTTGAACATTTTTTTAATTTAAAAAAACAAAAGAAAAATGGAAAATGAAAAGTGAAGTGAAATTGTTGTATTTCATTTTTTCATGGCTGAAGTGTTTACTGAAACCCCAGCAGGTGAAACCCTAAGTGTGCAGCTGTGACCAGAATGAGTGTGTGTGTGTGTGTGCTCAGTGTGCTGAGATTATACTGAGTGTGTGTGCTGAGTCTGTGTACTGAGTGTGTGCTAAGTG